>NW_027103362.1:0-7978 GCF_902728285.1 Clytia hemisphaerica
AGAGAGTGGTACCACTGAAAATTTTGACCCTTTTTTAGCCTAAAACAGTTATTTATATATGCCATGGGGAATTTTCCCTCTGCAGCGCTTTGATTACAAAGATAGGTATGTAGGTTCAGCAATTCTAATTTCCGCTTTATAGCGTTTTTATTGTTTTTTGCAATGCAATGTCTTCATTTTCAAAAAGATGTCTTTTCATTTCTTCCTTGAAGTGTTAGCAAGCCAAAAAGAATATGATAAAAGTCTGCAGTCAAAATGAAGATATCTGGAATATCTTGACTCAATCCTGACTCAATACAAAAGCTTGAATTTTCAATTTTTGCAGCATATTTTGGTGCCGCAGGTTATGCCATTTCTGGGCTAAATTGTCAACCTCAAATGTCTAAAAAGGTGCTATTTTAGCGGAGCCAAAATCTCAATATCTCTGGAACTGCTTATCATTAGGAGGTGTATGACCCCTCATTTTTTTCTTTTTTGAAGCTCTACAAGATGAACTAGGTTTGATTGCCACCAGAATAGTTTCAATTTGACCCTGGAATGGCTAACACTGGATGATCTAATCGGATCAAACAATGAATGTACACAATGCTTTGAAAAATATTGGTAAAAAATCTGACAGATTTCTGACTTTACGACTGAAAAGTGTCGGATTTTTAAGATAGAAAGTGAGTCGGTCGGACGACGCGAACACAACTTATTTTGTGATCTACGCCTGTATTTGCAAAGTATTACGGAGATAAAACAGTTTTAAAGGAAAAAGTACAATATACTCCATAGTTTTTCTACCCGACTGTCAGTTAGTCACACTAGGAAATTAAGCTTTCAGAAAAAACAACATCAGTCATCTACAGGATACATTTCAACAACAAGGATGAGAGTTACCTGAATCAAGTTCGCAAGACAATATTAATTAAAACTTGAAAGTTGGAAACAAAATAAAACGTGCAGCAGCCAAAATCAACCAACCAAAATTTGTCATTCAATTCCCGAGACAGCGCTTCAATTTTTAAGGCCTTGTTTATACCAGACGTCCGCGTTCGATAGGATCGATCATCGGAACTGCTCGATGACGGATCAATATGTGATTGATGGATTACTTAACGATCCGGATAAGAGATCGATAGATAGATCGATAGAAGCTTATGATTAGTTATCGATTATTTATCGATCTATCATCGATCTTTTCATACTCGATTTACGATCGATAACAAATCGATCAACGATCGATGACGAATCGATTAACGATCGATGACGAATCGGTATACTCGATTGAAATACTAGCTCGATAATGGATCAACGAAGGGTCGATACTCAAGACTTTTTAATGGCTGAATCTTCCATCGATCTCCTATCCGGATCGTTAAGTAATCCATCGATCACATATCATGATCGATAGATGACAGACAGATGATCGATCCTATCGAGCGCGGACATCTGGTTTATACGCTAAAGTAAAAACAACTCCGCACATGTAAATGGGTCATTGTTTAAGGTCCGGCAAAATTTCCAGGAGATAGCCTATCCGGCGGTGCGCGAATCTAGGTGGGTTCCACCTCCCCCGTAGATCTTTTTCTTGGGAAGTTGATCTTCAAATTAGTTTTCAAGGTTGGCTTGGCTCAAATTTTTTCATCTATGGCTCAAATTTAGGCAATTTCTCAAAGTTTTTGAAAATGTTAATTTCATAAAAAGCGCCGGGTTATTTTTTCATGAATCCCTTTAGAAGTTTTGCGGCACATTTTTTTGCTTGAGAGTCAAGTAAACGATATAGCGCTTTCGCAGCATTAATCTTTGATACACATTTCAGTGGGACGCTAGTGTGACTAACTGACTGTTACTTTCTATAAGATTTAAGGATTTTTCTATGTACTGTTCATATTAAATGGTAAATGGTGTACAAATTCATAAATTTCATAAGATTTGACCGCAGTCCACTTTAAGTGTTTCAACCGGTATTCCAACGAAGCCATATTTTGGTTTGTACATAAATTTTGCCCGCTCAAATCTAAACAACAAAATGGTCAATCTCACTAAAGCAAAACATTGCGGCCACTGCATTTCCCTGGATAAAAATTCTGGTCACATGACCATCCGTGATTTTAGACCAATGAAAACGCTTCATTTCCCCGGATTAAAGTTGTGTCTACACTAACACGCGGGAATTAGCTAGAAAAAGAGAGAAAAAACCGGGGTCAAATTAAATGTTTCTCCCTTCTTGCGGCAAACATAAAAGACTTTAAGAGGCCATTTATTTAAGAAAGGGGTGTTATATCATAAATAAATTATGTAAGTAAGTGATATTTTAGGTAACAAGTTCATTAACAATTTTATTTTGAAGTTTGTTTTTAAAAACAAAACCCCCGTCCTAGATGATAATCTCATTTTCTTAACTTATGGACCCATTTGGAAGTCTTTGTAATACAGATCATTTGGCAGTGTAGTTGTAGCCTATACAAGAATTTTGACTGCAGACTCTTATCAAATTCTTTTTTTAATGGCTTGCTAACACTTCAAGGAAGAAATAAAATAACATTTTTTTTGAAAAAGAACTAAGAAGACATTGCATTGCAAAAAACAATAAAAACGTTATAAAGCGGAAGTTAAAATTGCTAAACCTACCTATCTTTGTAATCAAAGCGCTGTGGAGGAAAAATTCCCCATTGCATATAAATAACTGTTTTAGGGTAAAAAAGGGTCAAATTTTTCATTGGTACCACTCTCTATAATTCTAGTCCTCATTTTCACGCTGAAAATGCTTGCCAAAGTATGAAAAGTAAAAAATAATAACTATAATGAAAGAATTAATTTCAGAGAGTAGCACCATTGGATTTCTCAGGTATTTTCTGATAAATATGGAAAGTTTCACTGTCTGAACATTTTTTCCTCTGCAGTGCTTTGAAATCAAAGATGAGTTGTGAAATTTTTTGTGTCCCGCAGATCTATTTTTCTAAAAATGGCCTACTTGGAACGAATTTTTAGACAAAACTGTAGAATACCGTGAGATCGGGTAACTTGCATCAGTGGAGGCTAACATGCATAGACCTCAAATAGATGACCTGGCTGGTCATTAAAATACAAAGTTAAATCAAAACAAAAATGGTAGAGTAGAGCTGCGAGCGGAGCTGCATAATTGTATTTTAATGACCAGCCAGGCCATTCATTTGAGGGCTATGCACGTTAGCCTCCACTAATGCAAGTTACCCGATCACACGGTATCACACCTGCATATTATGTATGGTTGGAAAGCTAAAAGAAAGCTCTAAATTACTCAAAAATAATTAATTTTATAGCTCAACTACACAAAGAACAATTGCTTGTCAAAGTTGGACCTAAAATTTAAGATTTTCATGAGCGTCAAATAAAAAACAAGCAAACCCGGAATGGCTAATGAATACTTTATTTGGATTCATGAAAGGCTCAAGGTTTGTTTACTTTTTATTTCAAATTATTTCATTGATTTATTGAGCTGCAATAGCTCATAGACCTTTTCGCCTTTGCGTCCGCCATATTGAATTGTATGCAAAAATTATGGTTGCCGAATTGCCGTGGTGAAATTCCCTTAGAAAGTATGCAAAACATATGCAAAAAGAAAGTATTAAATAAAAACTTACATGCATAATTGGCATTATATTAAAGTGTAATCTTGTAGAAGAAAGATTAAATTTGCTTCTCTTCAAAACTAAAAACAATTATATTCACTCATCTCTTAGAACAAGCAATTCAAAAGACCATAACATTAGACAGAATCTCAAACTGAAAAATCACCCGCGAAGGTAAAAAACAATCCTTATTCGGCTGACGGCAATTATTCTCCTGGGAATAGAGCCGCCAAATGATCAAAATCAAACATTGATAAAGTGTGACGTCATAATTACTGTTTTCAGTTTGCGTGTTTTGAAAGTTTGATGTGTGTACTCCGTCTTCGTGGAATTTCTTTATGGCATGAAAACAGAATATGCAATGTCTTTAAGAACAAATTCCTAAAAGGCTTTTGTTGTTCTGCAAATATTTCCTTTTGGATTAAGAAATTCCATCTTTTATTGTTCTAATGATTATAATATTTATTTATAAGATGCTTTGTTGTCTTTTTAATCTTTGTGTAAACTTGCATATGTTTTGCATACATTCCAACTAAATCCAACCACGGCATTTTCGTTCCTGTATTTTTGCATACAATTCAATATGGCGGACGCAAAGGCGAAAAGGTCTATTGAAAAACGAAGATTTTTGATAGTTATCAGCGTGGGCTTGGCCGCCATTTTGAATTTTGATTTTTTTTCTCCTGTAAAGTTTTACTCGGCAATTTAGAAGAGGTTGTTCGTAATATTCGCGATTTGGCTTACACGAAACACTTGTGGTAGTATTTTCAACCGCCGGAGGCGGTTTCTTTCATAGTGGTACGCTAATCTTGTTTTGCCTTGGCTCATTACTTTGACTACCATTTACTTTTTTTTTAACTAGATTACCCAGGTGTTTCTCTATTTTTTCCCTGAATGTTTAAATAGACCTTTTCGCCTTTCCATCCGCCATATTGAATTGTATGCAAAAATTATGGTTGCCGAAATTGCCGTGGTGAAATTCCCTTAGAAAGTATGCAAAACATATGCAAAAAGAAAGTAATAAATAAAAACTTACATGCATAATTGGCATTACATTAAAGTGTAATCTTGTAGAAGAAAGATTAAATTTGCTTCTCTTCAAAACTAAAAACAATTATATTCACTCATCTCTTAGAACAAGCACTTCAAAAGACTATAACATTAGACAGAAACTCAAACTGAAAAATCACCCGCGAAGGTAAAAAACAATCCTTATTCGGCTGACGGCAAATTATTCTCCTGGGAATAGAGCCGCCAAATGATCAAATCAAAACATTGATAAAGTGTGACGTCATAATTACTGCTTTCAGTTTGCGTGTTTTAAAGTTTGATGTGTGTACTCCGTCTTCGTGGAATTTCTTTATGGCATGAAAACAGAATATGCAATGTCTTTAAGAACAAATTCCTAAAAGGCTCTTGTTGTTCTGTAGATATTTCCTTTTTGATTGAGAAATTCCATCTTTTATTGTTCTAATGATTATAATATTTATTTATAAGATGCTTTGTTGTCTTTTTAATCTTTGTGTAAACTTGCATATGTTTTGCATACATTCCAACTAAATCCAACCACGGCATTTTCGTTCCTGTATTTTTGCATACAATTCAAGATGGCGGACGGAAAGGCAAAAAAAAGGTCTATAACTTCATTCAATCGTCATATTTCATATTCAATCCTCATATTTCATACCAACAATCTTTGTTGGACTATAAGTTATATAAACTTAAATCTCTGTCATCAAAATAAAATCATCGACCATACACAACAAAACTTTATACAACCCAATCAACTTCTCTTTTCTCTGGCCTTTTCACCAAGCCATAACTGGTCACAGCTATTCTACCATTTTAGAATTCGAAAAATGGCGCGAAATGCGCCCCTTTTTAAGGCGGGGACGTTGGTTGGGGCGTAGGAAAAGCATTTGGACTAGAATGTACTCACACCGAAAGTACTTTTTTTCTAGTCTTTTAGAAGAAGATTTATTGTTCTTTGAACAAGGCATTTCGGTTCTAAAACAAACATCTGACAGATGCGAATATTTATGAGACAGGACAGGACAGGACAGGACAGACCAAAATGAAGTTAGCGGCAGATCCAGATTCAGATTGGAGATACAGATTCAGATTCCAGCCACCGATTCAAAAAATTTTTACGCGTCCGAATAAAATTGATCACATCTCATTCGGACAGCATCAAATGGACTCCAAAATTAGAGTGGACATTAGATAAACCCTTCAGTGACAATTTCCAAAAAAAATTGACGTCATAACTATTTTTCCCTAAAACTAGTTTACGGCAACGTCATCAAAGTTGACATTTCAAAAAAATTGAAAATTGCGTTTTAGGTGTAATGGACAACTTGGATCGAATTCAATGGACTCCAAAAATAGAGTGGACATTAGATAAACCCTTTTCTGACATTTTCCAAAAAAAATTGACTTCATACCTCTTTTTCCCTAAAACTAGTTTACGGCAACGTCATCAAAGTTGACATTTCAAAAAAATTGAAAATTGCGTTTTAGGTGTAATGGACAACTTGGATCGAATTCAATGGACTCCAAAAATAAAGTGGACATTAGATAAACTCTTTTCTGACATTTTCCAAAAAAGATTGACTTCATACCTCTTTTTTCCTGAAACTAGTTCACGGCAACGTCATCAAAGTTGACATTTCAAAAAAATTGAAAATTGCGTTTTAGGTGTAATGGACAACTTGGATCGAATTCAATGGACTCCAAAAATAGAGTGGACATTAGATAAATCCTTTTCTAACATTTCCAAAAAATTGACTTCATACCTCTTTTCCCTAAACCTAGTACGGCCACGTCATCAAAGTTGACATTTCAAAAAAATGAAATTGCGTTTTAGGTGTAAGAACAACTTGGATCGAATTCATGGACTCCAAAATAGAGTGGACATTAGATAACCCTTTTCTGACATTTCCAAAAAAATTTGACTTCTACCTCTATTTTTCCCTAAAATAGTTTACGGCACGTCATCAAAGTTGACATTTCAAAAAAATTGAAAATTGCGTTTTAGGTGTAATGGACAACTTGGATCGAATTTAATGGACTCCAAAAATAGAGTGGACATTAGATAAACCCTTTTCTAACATTTTCCAAAATTAATTGACTTCATACCTCTTTTTTCCTGAAACTAGTTTACGGCAACGTTATTCAAAGTTGACATTTCCGAAAAAATTGAAATTGCGTTTTAGGTGTAATAGACAACTTGGATCGAATTCAATGGACTCCAAAAATAGAGTGGACATTAGATAAACTCTTTTCTGACATTTTCCCAAAAAGATTGACTTCATACCTCTTTTTTCCTGAAACTAGTTCACGGCAACGTCATCAAAGTTGACATTTCCGAAAAAATTGAAAATTGCGTTTTAGGTGTAATGGACAACTTGGATCGAATTCAATGGACTCCAAAATTAAAGTGGACATTAGATAAATCCTTTTCTAACATTTTCCAAATAAAATTGACTTCATACCTCTTTTTCCCTAAAACTAGTTTACGGCAACGTCATCAAAGTTGACATTTCAAAAAAATTGAAAATTGCGTTTTAGGTGTAATAGACAACTTGGATCGAATTCAATGGACCAAAATAGAGGGACATGATAACCCTCAGTGACAATGTTCCAAAAAAAATTGACGTCTAACTATTTTTCCTAAAACTAGTTGAACGGCAACGTCATCAAAGTTGACATTTCAAAAAAATTGAAAATTGCGTTTTAGGTGTAATGGACAACTTGGATCGAATTCAATGGACTCCAAAAATAGAGTGGACATTAGATAAATCCTTTTCTAACATTTTCCAAAAAAAATTGACTTCATACCTCTTTTTCCCTAAAACTAGTTTACGGCAACGTCATCAAAGTTGACATTTCAAAAAAATTGAAAATTGCGATTTAGGTGTAATAGACAACTTGGATCGAATTCAATGGACTCCAAAAATAGAGTGGACATTAGATAAACCCTTTTCTGACATTTTCCAAAAAAAATTGACTTCATACCTCTTTTTCCCTAAAACTAGTTTACGGCAACGTCATCAAAGTTGACATTTCAAAAAAATTGAAAATTGCGTTTTAGGTGTAATGGACAACTTGGATCGAATTCAATGGACTCCAAAAATAGAGTGGACATTAGATAAACCCTTTTTTAACATTTTCCAAAAAAAATTGACTTCATACCTCTTTTTCCTAAAACTAGTTTACGGCAACGTCATCAAAGTTGACATTTCAAAAAAATTGAAAATTGCGATTTAGGTTAATAGACAACTTGGATCGAATTCATGGACTCCAAAAATAGAGTGGACATAGATAAACCCTTTTCTGACATTTTCCAAAAGATTGACTTCATACCCTCTTTTTTCCTGAAA